>NC_133130.1:115763061-115769941 GCF_048418815.1 Hemitrygon akajei | reverse complement strand
CGGTGATGGGTGTAGCGGGGTAAGTACACACCCCCCTGAGCAGTGCCTAGCCGCACGGTGATGGGTGTAGCGGGGTAAGTACACACCCCCCTGAGCTGTGCCTAGCCGCACGGTGATGGGTGTAGAGGGGTAAGCACACACCCCCCCTGAGCTGTGCCTAGCCGCACGGTGATGGGTGTAGCGGGGTAAGCACACACCCCCCCGAGCTGTGCCTAGCCGCACGGTGATGGGTGTAGCGGGGTAAGCACACACTCCCCTGAGCTGTGCCTAGCCGCACGGTGATGGGTGTAGCGGGGTAAGCACACACCCCCACCCTGAGCTGTGCCTAGCCGCACGGTGATGGGTGTAGAGGGGTAAGCACACACCCCCACCCTGAGCTGTGCCTAGCCGCACGGTGATGGGTGTAGAGGGGTAAGCACACACCCCCACCCTGAGCTGTGCCTAGCCGCACGGTGATGGGTGTAGCGGGGGTAAGCACACACACCCCCCCCCTGAGCTGTGCCTAGCCGCACGGTGATGGGTGTAGCGGGGTAAGCACACACTCCCCTGAGCTGTGCCTAGCCGCACGGTGATGGGTGTAGCGGGGTAAGCACACTCACCCCCCTGAGCTGTGCCTAGCCGCACGGTGATGGGTGTAGAGGGGTAAGCACACACCCCCACCCTGAGCTGTGCCTAGCCACACGGTGATGGGTGTAGCGGGGTAAGCACACACCCCCCTGAGCTGTGCCTAGCCGCACGGTGATGGGTGTAGCAGGGTAAGCACACACACCCCCCCCGAGCTGTGCCTAGCCGCACGGTGATGGGTGTAGCGGGGTAAGCACACTCACCCCCCTGAGCTGTGCCTAGCCGCACGGTAATGGGTGTAGCGGGGTAAGCACACTCACCCCCCTGAGCTGTGCCTAGCCGCACGGTAATGGGTGTAGAGGGGTAAGCACACACCCCCACCCTGAGCTGTGCCTAGCCACACGGTGATGGGTGTAGCGGGGTAAGCACACACCCCCCTGAGCTGTGCCTAGCCGCACGGTGATGGGTGTAGCAGGGTAAGCACACTCACCCCCCTGAGCTGTGCCTAGCCGCACGGTGATGGGTGTAGCGGGGTAAGCACACTCACCCCCCTGAGCTGTGCCTAGCCGCACGGTGATGGGTGTAGCGGGGTAAGCACACCCCCCCCCTGAGCTGTGCCTAGCCGCACGGTGATGGGTGTAGCGGGGTAAGCACACCCCCCCGAGCTGTGCCTAGCCGCACGGTGATGGGTGTAGCGGGGTAAGCACACACCCCCCCGAGCTGTGCCTAGCCGCACGGTGATGGGTGTAGCGGGGTAAGCACACACTCCCGCGAGCTGTGCCTAGCCGCACGGTGATGGGTGTAGCGGGGTAAGCACACACCCCCCCCGAGCTGTTCCTAGCCGCACGGTGATGGGTGTAGCGGGGTAAGCACACACACCCCCCTGAGCTGTGCCTAGCCGCACGGTGATGGGTGTAGCGGGGTAAGCACACACCCCCCCCCGAGCTGTGCCTAGCCGCACGGTGATGGGTGTAGCGGGGTAAGCACACACTCCCGCGAGCTGTGCCTAGCCGCACGGTGATGGGTGTAGCGGGGTAAGCACACACCCCCCCCCGAGCTGTTCCTAGCCGCACGGTGATGGGTGTAGCGGGGAAAGCACACACTCCCGCGAGCTGTGCCTAGCCGCACGGTGATGGGTGTAGCGGGGTAAGCACACACCCCCCTCTGTGCCTAGCCGCACGGTGATGGGTGTAGCGGGGTAAGCACACACCCCCCTCTGTGCCTAGGCGCACGGTGATGGGTGTAGCGGGGTAAGCACACACCCCCCTGAGCTGTGCCTAGCCGCACGGTGATGGGTGTAACGGGGTAAGCACACACCCCTGAGCTGTGCCTAGCCGCACGGTGATGGATGTAGCGGGGTAAGCACACAACCCCCCGAGCTGTGCCTAGCCGCACGGTGATGGGTGTAGCGGGGTAAGCACACACCCCCCTGAGCTGTGCCTAGCCACACGGTGATGGGTGTAGCGGGGTAAGCACACTCACCCCCCTGAGCTGTGCCTAGCCGCACGGTGATGGGTGTAGCGGGGTAAGCACACTCACCCCCCCGAGCTGTGCCTAGCCGCACGGTGATGGGTGTAGCGGGGTAAGCACACACCCCCCTGAGCTGTGCCTAGCCGCACGGTGATGGGTGTAGCGGGGTAAGCACACACACCCCCCCCGAGCTGTGACTAGCCGCACCGTGATGGGTGTAGCGGGGTAAGCACACACACACCCCCCTGAGCTGTGCCTAGCCACACGGTGATGGGTGTAGCGGGGTAAGCACACACCCCTGATCTGTGCCTAGCCACACGGTGATGGGTGTAGCGGGGTAAGCACACACCCCCCTGAGCTGTGCCTAGCCGCACGGTGATGGGTGTAGCAGGGTAAGCACACTCACCCCCCTGAGCTGTGCCTAGCCGCACGGTGATGGGTGTAGCGGGGTAAGCACCCCTGAGCTGTGCCTAGCCGCACGGTGATGGGTGTAGCGGGGTAAGCACACTCACCCCCCTGAGCTGTGCCTAGCCGCATGGTGATGGGTGTAGCGGGGTAAGCACACACACCCCTGAGCTGTGCCTAGCCGCACGGTGATGGGTGTGTAGCGGGGTAAGCACACACACCCCTGAGCTGTGCCTAGCCGCACGGTGATGGGTGTAGAGGGGTAAGCACACACACCCCTGAGCTGTGCCTAGCCGCACGGTGATGGGTGTAGCGGGGTAAGCACACACCCCCCTGAGCTGTGCCTAGCCGCACGGTGATGGGTGTAGAGGGGTAAGCACACACACCCCTGAGCTGTGCCTAGCCGCACGGTGATGGGTGTAGAGGGGTAAGCACACACACCCCTCCCGAGCTGTGCCTAGCCGCACGGTGATGGGTGTAGCGGGGTAAGCACACACCCCCCTGAGCTGTGCCTAGCCGCACGGTGATGGGTGTAGCGGGGTAAGCACACACCCCCCTGAGCTGTGCCTAGCCGCACGGTGATGGGTGTAGCGGGGTAAGCAAACCCCCCCCCCTGAGCTGTGCCTAGCCACATGGTGATGGGTGTAGCGGGGTAAGCACACACCCCTGAGCTGTGCCTAGCCACACGGTGATGGGTGTAGCGGGGTAAGCACACACACCCTGAGCTGTGCCTAGCCGCACGGTGATGGGTGTAGCGGGGTAAGCACACACACCCCGGAGCTGTGCCTAGCCACACGGTGATGTGTGTAGCCGGGTAAGCACACCCCCCCGCCCGAGCTGTGCCTAGCCACACGGTGATGGGTGTAGCGGGGTAAGCACACACCCCTGAGCTGTGCCTAGCCGCACGGTGATGGGTGTAGCGGGGTAAGCACACACACCCCGGAGCTGTGCCTAGCCACACGGTGATGTGTGTAGCCGGGTAAGCACACCCCCCCGCCCGAGCTGTGCCTAGCCACACGGTGATGGGTGTAGCGGGGTAAGCACACACCCCCTGAGCTGTGCCTAGTCGCACGGTGATGGGTGTAGCGGGGTAAGCACACACCCCCGTGAGCTGTGCCTAGCCGCACGGTGATGGGTGTAGCGGGGTAAGCACACACCCCTGAGCTGTGCCTCGCCACACGGTGATGGGTGTAGCGGGGTAAGCAGACACCCCCCTGATCTGTGCCTAGCCGCACGGTGATGGGTGTAGCGGGGTAAGCACACACCCCCCCCTGAGCTGTGCCTAGCCGCACGGAGATGGGTGTAGCGGGGTAAGCACACCACCCCCCCCTGAGCTGTGCCTAGCCACACGGTGATGGGTGTAGCGGGGTAAGCACACACCCCCCCCTGAGCTGTGCCTAGCCGCACGGAGATGGGTGTAGCGGGGTAAGCACACCACCCCCCCCTGAGCTGTGCCTAGCCACACGGTGATGGGTGTAGCGGGGTAAGCACACCACTCCCCCCCTGAGCTGTGCCTAGCCGCACGGTGATGGGTGTAGCGGGGTAATCACACACCCCCCTGAGCTGTGCCTAGCCGCACGGTGATGGGTGTAGTGGGGTAATCACACACCTCCCTGAGCTGTGCCTAGCCGCACGGTGATGGGTGTAGTGGGGTAAGCACACACCCCTGAGCTGTGCCTAGCCGCACGGTGATGGGTGTAGCGGGGTAAGCACACACACCCCCTGAGCTGTGCCTAGCCGCACGGTGATGGGTGTAGCGGGGTAAGCACACACTCCCGCGAGCTGTGCCTAGCCGCACGGTGATGGGTGTAGCGGGGTAAGCACACACCCCCCCCGAGCTGTTCCTAGCCGCACGGTGATGGGTGTAGAGGGGTAAGCACAACCCCCCCCCCTGAGCTGTGTCTAGCCGCACGGTGATGGGTGTAGCGGGGTAAGCACACACCCCCCCGAGCTGTGCCTAGCCGCACGGTGATGGATGTAGCGGGGTAAGCACACACCCCCCTGAGCTGTGCCTAGCCGCACGGTGATGGGTGTAGCGGGGTAAGCACACACCCCCCTGAGCTGTGCCTAGCCGCACGGTGATGGGTGTAGCGGGGTAAGCACACCCCCCCCTGAGCTGTGCCTAGCCGCACGGTGATGGGTGTAACGGGGTAAGCACACACCCCTGAGCTGTGCCTAGCCGCACGGTGATGGATGTAGCGGGGTAAGTACACACCCCCCTGAGCAGTGCCTAGCCGCACGGTGATGGGTGTAACGGGGTAAGCACACACCCCTGAGCTGTGCCTAGCCGCACGGTGATGGGTGTAGAGGGGTAAGCACACACCCCCCCCTGAGCTGTGCCTAGCCGCACGGTGATGGGTGTAGCGGGGTAAGCACACACCCCCCCGAGCTGTGCCTAGCCGCACGGTGATGGGTGTAGCGGGGTAAGCACACACACCCCCCCCCCCTGAGCTGTGCCTAGCCGCACGGTGATGGGTGTAGCGGGGTAAGCACACACTCCCCTGAGCTGTGCCTAGCCGCACGGTGATGGGTGTAGCGGGGTAAGCACACACACCCCCCCCGAGCTGTGCCTAGCCGCACGGTGATGGGTGTAGCGGGGTAAGCACACTCACCCCCCTGAGCTGTGCCTAGCCGCACGGTAATGGGTGTAGCGGGGTAAGCACACACCCCCACCCTGAGCTGTGCCTAGCCGCACGGTGATGGGTGTAGCGGGGTAAGCACACACCCCCCCTGAGCTGTGCCTAGCCGCACGGTAATGGGTGTAGCGGGGTAAGCACACACCCCCACCCTGAGCTGTGCCTAGCCGCACGGTAATGGGTGTAGCGGGGTAAGCACACACCCCCACCCTGAGCTGTGCCTAGCCGCACGGTAATGGGTGTAGCGGGGTAAGCACACACCCCCACCCTGAGCTGTGCCTAGCCGCACGGTAATGGGTGTAGCGGGGTAAGCACACTCACCCCCCTGAGCTGTGCCTAGCCGCACGGTGATGGGTGTAGCAGGGTAAGCACACACACCCCCCCCGAGCTGTGCCTAGCCGCACGGTGATGGGTGTAGCGGGGTAAGCACACTCACCCCCCTGAGCTGTGCCTAGCCGCACGGTAATGGGTGTAGCGGGGTAAGCACACACCCCCACCCTGAGCTGTGCCTAGCCACACGGTGATGGGTGTAGCGGGGTAAGCACACACCCCCCTGAGCTGTGCCTAGCCGCACGGTGATGGGTGTAGCAGGGTAAGCATAAACACCCCCCCCGAGCTGTGCCTAGCCGCACGGTGATGGGTGTAGCGGGGTAAGCACACTCACCCCCCTGAGCTGTGCCTAGCCGCACGGTGATGGGTGTAGAGGGGTAAGCACACCCCCCCCCTGAGCTGTGCCTAGCCACACGGTGATGGGTGTAGCGGGGTAAGCACACACCCCCCCTGAGCTGTGCCTAGCCACACGGTGATGGGTGTAGCGGGGTAAGCACACTCACCCCCCTGAGCTGTGCCTAGCCGCACGGTAATGGGTGTAGCGGGGTAAGCACACACCCCCACCCTGAGCTGTGCCTAGCCACACGGTGATGGGTGTAGCGGGGTAAGCACACACCCCCCTGAGCTGTGCCTAGCCGCACGGTGATGGGTGTAGCGGGGTAAGCACACTCACCCCCCTGAGCTGTGCCTAGCCGCACGGTGATGGGTGTAGCGGGGTAAGCACACTCACCCCCCTGAGCTGTGCCTAGCCGCACGGTGATGGGTGTAGAGGGGTAAGCACACCCCCCCGAGCTGTGCCTAGCCGCACGGTGATGGGTGTAGCGGGGTAAGCACACACCCCCCCGAGCTGTGCCTAGCCGCACGGTGATGGGTGTAGCGGGGTAAGCACACACCCCCCTGAGCTGTGCCTAGCCGCACGGTGATGGGTGTAGCGGGGTAAGCACACACTCCCGCGAGCTGTGCCTAGCCGCACGGTGATGGGTGTAGCGGGGTAAGCACACACCCCCCCCGAGCTGTTCCTAGCCGCACGGTGATGGGTGTAGCGGGGTAAGCACACACCCCCCTCTGTGCCTAGGCGCACGGTGATGGGTGTAGCGGGGTAAGCACACACCCCCCTGAGCTGTGCCTAGCCGCACGGTGATGGGTGTAGCGGGGTAAGCACACACCCCTGAGCTGTGCCTAGCCGCACGGTGATGGATGTAGCGGGGTAAGCACACACCCCCCTGAGCTGTGCCTAGCCACACGGTGATGGGTGTAGCGGGGTAAGCACACACCCCCCTGAGCTGTGCCTAGCCGCACGGTGATGGGTGTAGCGGGGTAATCACACACACCCCTGAGCTGTGCCTAGCCACACGGTGATGGGTGTAGCGGGGTAAGCACACACCCCCCCCTGAGCTGTGCCTATCCGCACGGTGATGGGTGTAGCGGGGTAAGCACACACCCCCCTGAGCTGTGCCTAGTCGCACGGTGATGGA